>NC_047507.1:4929844-4947344 GCF_902827115.2 Pseudochaenichthys georgianus | reverse complement strand
TCCCCTGTATGTTTTCTTCCCCGATGTTCTGACCTATAGCCTCTCATGCTGCTGGGTTTGATGATGTGCAAGGGGTTTCCAAACAAAGTCTATTTCAAAGCGTACCTCTCTGAGCCATGCTGAGGTTAACTGCCAGGGGACTCGAGCCAAATAACGTGGAGTGGAGAGATATTTGAGCCTGTTGCCAAACCGGAGATGATGCATGGGAACATGTATTGATAAAAGGGCTGATTAAAAAGGTCATTGCGGTACGATAAAACACGTCTGCGGCTTCAAAGACATGCATTTAATTTAGAGCATGATAGAAAATCAAACAAATGTACAGGTGTTGATCGCTTGGGGTAACTTTGAGAAGGTGTGAAGAGCAGAACAAAGTAGAAAGTGACATAAATCCATGTTCAGACTGTACATCCTTTAGCCAACACAAGGTGAAAGTCAAACTCATGTCCGTTAGCAATGGTAGCATCACGGCCCAAGGCACGGTGATGTCAGTCGGTCCAATATTTTTGTCTAGACTGAAATATCTCGACAGCTATTTGAGGGATCGCCGTAACGTCTGTTACAAGCATTCATGGTCCGCAGAAGAGGGAGCTGACTGAGTTTTAATATCTACTCTCCTCCTATTCGGTGGGCTTCAATCACAACCAATCTCTTTGTTATCCTTTGGTATTGTCACCTCAACAGAGATTTGTGACGGTTTTTAAGCCCGCAGACAAATGTTGTCTCACAGTTTCCTGTAGTTTCATGTTTTTGATTGAAGTACTTGCCTTTAGTTTCGTCGTAATTACCAAATGCTACAATAGCCAGCTTTCTATCCAAATGGAAATATCAACAGAGTTAAACAGCTGTTGCTTTTGTTTGCAGTGTTTTTGCTCTAAATCTAGAATTGAGGGACTTTTTTAAAAAAGCATTGAGGATGCTGTTTTCTCATTGTCATGGTTACATCACGTCTGCTTTGATCTATACACCAGAATGTTCCACTCTGCCAAGCAAATAATTTTTTTTTTTTATTGTACAGGCTACAGAATACTGACATCTTTACAATATTTCACAATTTATATAATTTCCAGGGTGTTATACTCAAGTTTCCAGCAATGCTGTAGACACATATAATTCCGTTTTTCAGAGATAGCATATTCTGTAAAATATACCAAATTGTTTACATTGCTCGAACATTTCTGCTTTAAAGTTGTGATTTCCTGTGTCGCTAAGCAGCCTCACATTAGCACCTGAATGCATGGGGATATTTATTTATATCTTGCTATTTACATGGAGAGGCTTTCATATGAAAAGCTAATTTCCCCTCCAGATCTAATCAGTTCACAGGGATGTGTAAATGCTATACCTCAGGATGACATATTAAACATCAAGCTCAGGAGAAAGGGCATGCTGGAGAGGAATCTATCGCCGTTTTTCTTTTTATGTGGCTGCTTTTTATTATCGTCTGTCCTTATCACAGCAGGCATTTTGAGAAACATCAACACCCGCTTGTTCCCAGGCCAGAAAATCAAATGGCTTATCTGTGTGCTGACGGTACGTTATCCACACACAGAGGCTGGGATGCATGCGGGACAATTGAGGCACGTATGCTGAGCCTGAGAGCCGCTTGTCAGGTAAGAGGGATCTGTGAAACAAGAAGCCATCAGTCAGGTCCTGACCTGTCTAATGAGACATTTCTGCTCCCGAGAAGTGTCACCGATGTGAATGATGAATAATGCTCAGTGTCAGTGGCCTATTTCGTTGGCCTTGTCATAAAATATATAATGTGTGCTTGAGGAGATTCAGATTTACAATGACAGGGTTGAGTGTCGGCTTCACCGTGTGCAACAAAGGACTGTCTTTCAGACATAACGGACATTCATGATGTAGCTGTGGTTGTAAATCACTGCAGAAATGTGTTTCCCGCTGATTACATGCCCTTTATAATGTAATGGCAATTTAACATTTGCATTTAAAATGTTAGCATTTGTTCTGTCTCCCACACTGGGCTCAGAGAAAAATCCATTCTGAAGCGCAACATGTCCTGATTGTTAATTTTTTGTTCACCACTCAATATCTCCAAAAACTAACATAAATCATAAAACTAGAACTCGAACACCCGGGCTGTTATCTTCGAGACACAACCTGGACATGCTTCACTCACGCAGAAGCTGGGGGACTGACAGTGGGAGTGTTTGTTTGAATTGTCACATCAAACCCATTTTTACTTTCTCGCAGTGACAACCGTTTCTTGTGAAATTACAGTTGCTACCGCCACGACCAATTTTCATCTGTTATCAAACACTGACTATCATCAAGAACGTCTTGTTTCTTTCTGTAAATAGCTGTGTTTAGGTCATAAATACAACATACAAACATTCACCTTAGTTTGTATTTATATTTCCAATGCTGAAACCTAGAGAACATCTTTAAAATGATCAGTCAGTGTATCTTTTTGAATTCCCCAATTCAAATCCTTGTTAGCAAAGTATTGCCTTGTGTTGAAAAGTGCTGTATAAATAAACTTGCCGTGCCTAATACATTTACTATTTCATGCATTTGCTTTATATATATATTTTATAGATTTCATTCTCTCGCTCTCTCTCTATAGAAATCTTCCCTTGAGTCAGAAAGAAAAACGATTGTGGATTTCCCAGACAATTGGCTGTTATGGTCTACAATGTAAACTCTACATACTCACAGCATGTTAACAACAATGTTATCATTTCCATTGAACATGTAAGTTTCACAGAGAAAACAGCTTCAAGTCATAAAGTTATGGATGAATGAAAGTGTTAATGTACATATGGCGCTAGATAATTCATCCTGACGTGGTTCAAAAGCCCTGGCCCCACAATTTCATGGCAATCCATCCTATGGGTGATGAGACATTTCACTCAAAACCACAAATATGAACCTTGTGGTAGCTCAAGAGGAAAAGTCAGAGGGCTAACAAAGTCTGAAGATTCATCCTCTGGGGAGCATGATATGTGAAAACTCTGTGATAATTCATTAAGTATACAAAGAGACATTCAGTCACAGTAACACTAACCAGGAAGTAAGAACTTCAACCTGTTGCCAAATGAAAGATCAAGGTTTACCAACGTATGTAGGGTTCATCCTCTGGGAACATGATATGTGAAAACTCTGTGATAATTCATTAAGTATACAAAGAGACATTCAGTCACAGTATAACACTTACAACCAGGAAGTAAGAACTTTAACCTGTTGCCAAATGAAAGATCAAGGTTTACCAATGTATGTAGGGTTCATCCTCTGGGGAGCATGATATGTGAAAACTCTGTGATAATTCATTAAGTATACAAAGTGTCACAATTCACATGTTATGTCACGTTTGTAGTTTTGTCTGTGTTGGTATTTTTCTTGTCTTTGGGTTTCCTGTCTTATTGTGTTAAGTGTTCACCCCCATTTCCTGCCTGTCTGCTTTCTGTCTGTTTCCCTCCCTGATTACCCGATTGTGTTCACCTGTTGTCCTTGTGTTTCTCCTCCCCTGCCCGGCTGTTTCTCGTTGTCATGAGTACCCCTTCTTGTATTTAGTCTTGTCTCTGTCTGTGTTCAGTGTTGGGTCATTGTTTGTTGGTGACGGAGTTCACCGGAGAGTGTTCTGTTCGGTATTTATCGTTTATCCTTGAAATAAAGGGTTTCTCAAGAGTTATCTGCATTTGGGTCCTGCTTCCTTCACTCATCCGTGACAGAATGACCCAACCCGAAATGGATCCAGCAGACGATCCTTTTGAGGTGGAGCTGCAACATTTCTCTTTTCCTTTGGAATGTTGCCACGATTGGTGGAAGGAAGCGTCCAGTGTTCGGCTGAAGGAGGCCGCCCTGGTAGAGGCGCACCGGTTGGCGATGGAGAAGCCCGACTTGGTGGAATTCTTCCCTGACTGGATGTTGGACTTCCTCTGGAGGTGTGATTTCCAGCCTGCAGACTACAGACGTCTCGGAGTGGTCTGCCTGGGGTCAACCCATGCTTCTGTCCCAGTTCCTGCTCCTGTTCTGGAGTCATGTGCTGGAGGTCGTCAGGCTTATGGAGGCCCACGGAGTATTCAGGCGGCTGCTAAGAGGAGTCGTCGCAAGGCCAGACAAGGAGCACGGGCCCCAGCAGCCTTGGTCCCAGTCCCAGTACGGGCCCCAGCAGCCATGGTTCCAGTCCCAGTACAGGCCCCAGCAGCCATGGTCCCAGTCCCAGTACGGGCCCCAGCAGCCATGGTTCCAGTCCCAGTACAGGCCCCAGCAGCCATGGTTCCAGCCCCAGTACAGGCTCCCGCAGCCATGTTTTCGGCTCCAAGACCGCCCCACACAGTCATGATCCAGGCTCCAGAACTGTATCATACAGCCATGTTTCCAGCTCCAGGGCCGGCCCCAGCGGCCATGGTCCCGGCTCCAAGAGCGCCCTATCCAGTCATGTTTCCGACTTCAGAGCTGGATCTTATAGACAGGATTCTGGCTTCAACAGCCATGATTCTGGCTTCAATTCCGGTCCCTGCAGCCATGGTTTCAGCCCCAGTTCTGGCCCCAGCAGCCATGGTCCCGATCCCAGCTGCCACAGTCCCATCTCGGGTTCCCTCCTCTGGTTCCTCCTCGAGTCCCCTCTTTGGTTTCCCTCTCGAGTCCCCTCTCGAGTTCCCTTCTCTGGTTGCTCCTCTAGTCCCCTCTTTAGTCTCTGTTCGAGTCCCCTCTCTGTTTCCATCTCAAGTTCCCTCTTCAGTTCCCCCTCGAGTCCCCTCTCGAGTTCCCTCCTTTAGGCCCTCCTCTAGTCCCTCCTCGAGTCCCCTCTCTAGTTCCCTTCTCTAGTTACTCCTCTAGTCTCTCCTCTAGTCTCTCCTCTAGTCCCCTCTGTAGTCCCTTCTCGAGTCCCCTCTCTGTTTCCATCTCCAGTTCCCTCTCGAATTCCCTCCTTTAGGCCCTCCTCTAGTCCCTCCTCGAGTCCCCTCTCTAGTTCCCCTCTCGAGTTCCCTTCTCTAGTTACTCCTCTAGTCCCTCCTCTAGTCTCTCCTCTAGTCCCCTCTGTAGTCCCTTCTCGAGTCCCCTCTCTGTTTCCATCTCCAGTTCCCTCTCGAATTCCCTCCTTTAGTCCCTCCTCTAGTCCCTCCTCGAGTCCCCTCTCTAGTTTCCCTCTCGAGTTCCCTCTCGAGTTCCCTTCTCTAGTTACTCATCTAGTCCCTCCTCTAGTCTCTCCTCTAGTCCCCTCTTTAGTCTCTGTTCGAGTCCCCTCTCTGTTTCCATCTCAAGTTCCCTCTCCAGTTCCCCCTCGAGTCCCCTCTCGAGTTCCCTCCTTTAGTCCCTCCTTTAGTCCCTCCTTTAGGCCCTCCTCTAGTCCCTCCTCGAGTCCCCTCTCTAGTTCCCCTCTCGAGTTCCCTTCCCTAGTTACTCCTCTAGTCCCCTCTGTAGTCGCTTCTCGAGTTCCCCCTCGAGTCCCCTCTCGAGTCCCCTCTCCAGTTCCCCCTCGAGTCCCCTCTCGAGTTCCCTCTCGAGTTCCCTCCTCTGGTCCCTCCTCTGGTCCCTCCTCTGGTCCCTCCTCTGGTCCCTCCTCGAGTCCCCTCTCTAGTTCCCCTCTCAAATCCCCTCTCGTGTTCCCTTCTCTAGTCCCCTCTGGAGTCCCCTCTCCAGTCTCCTCTCGAGTCCCCTCTCAAGTCTCCGCTCGAGTTCCCTCTCCATTCCCTATTCAAGCCCCTACGCAAGTGTCGTTGGAGGTCCCGCCGTCTACTCCCCTGCCGGGGGTCCTGCCAACTCTGTGTCCTGTGCCGTTGGAGGTCCCGCAGAATACTCTCCTGCCGGGGGTCCTGCCAACCCTGTGTCCTGTGTCGTTGGAGGTCCCGCCGTCTGCTCCCCTGCCGGGGGTCCTGCCAGCTCTGTGTCCTTTGCCGTTGGAGGTCCCGCCGTCTACTCCCCTGCCGGGGGTCCTGCCAACCCTGTGTCCTGTGCCGTTGGGGGTCCCGCCGTCTGCTCCCCTGCCGGGGGTCCTGCCAGCTCTGTGTCCTTTGCCGTTGGAGGTCCCGCCGTCTACTCCCCTGCCGGGGGTCCTGCCAACCCTGTGTCCTGTGCCGTTGGGGGTCCCGCCGTCTGCTCCCCTGCCGGGGGTCCTGCCAACCCTGTGTCCTGTGCCGTTGGAGGTCCCGCCGTCTACTCCCCTGCCGGGGGTCCTGCCAATCCTGTGTCGTTGGAGGTCCCGCCATCTACTGCCCTGCCGGGGGTCCTGCCAACCCTTTCTCCTGTCCCGTTGGAGGTCCCGCAGAATACTCTTCTGCCGGGGGTCCTGCCAACCCTTTCTCCTGTCCCGTTGGAGGTCCCGCCGTCTGCTCCCCTGTCGGGGGTCCTGCCAGCTCTGTGTCCTGTGCCGTTGGAGGTCCCGCCGTCTGCTCCCCTGCCGGGGATCCTGCCAGCTCTGTGTCCTGTGCCGTTGGAGGTCCCGCCGTCTACTCCCCTGCCGGGGGTCCTGCCAACCCTGTGTCCTGTGTCGTTGGAGGTCCCGCCGTCTATTCCCCTGCCGGGGGTCCTGCCAATCTTTTCTCCTGTCCCGTTGGAGGTCCCGCAGAATACTCCCCTGCCGGGGGTCCTGCCAACCCTGTGTCCTGTGCCGTTGGAGGTCCCGCCGTCTACTCCCCTGCCGGGGGTCCTGCCAACCCTGTGTCCTTTGTCGTTGGAGGTCCCGCCGTCTATTCCCCTGCCGGGGGTCCTGCCAATCTTTTCTCCTGTCCCGTTGGAGGTCCCGCAGAAGACTCTTCTGCCGGGGGTCCTGCCAGCCCTATATCCCGTGCCGTTGGAGGTGCTACCGGGGGCCCTGCCAGCCCCATGTCCATCACCGGTCTCGCCGGGGTTCCTGCCAACTCCTGGTCCTTTTCCGTGGGGGATCCTGCCGAAGCTTGTCCGACCGGCTCCGGTTTCTGTCCGGCCGACACCGGGTCCTGCCCGATCTCCGGAACTGGCCCATCAGCGCTTTCCTGCCCGGCCTCCTGATCCTGTCCGGTCGACACAGGCTCGAGCCCGGCCCCCTGAGACCCGCGGTCTTCGCCCTCGAGCCCGGCCCCCTGAGAGCCGCGGTCTTCGCCCGGCCCCCTGAGAGCCGCGGTCTTCGCCCTCGAGCCCGGCCCCCTGAGAGCCGCGGTCTTCGCCCTCGTGCCCGGCCCCCTGAGAGCTGCGGTCTTCGCCCTCGGGCCCGGCCCCCTGACTCTTCCTGCCGCTGCCTTCGGTCCTCCATGGTCCCCACCTTGGACTCTGTTTTGACCCCGGGTCGTCCGCCAGAGACCCCTTCCTGGTTCTCTGCCTTGTCCCCGGGCAGTCCGCCCGAATCCCCCTTTTTGGACTGTACCTTGCCCCCCCGGGCCGTCCGCCCGAGACCCCTTCCTGGTCCTCCGCTGTGTTCCTGGGCTGTCAGCCCAAGACCCGTCCTCCGGACCCCCTCCGCCCACCCTGCTTGGGGTTTTGGACTTTTTTGTTTAGTTTTTTTTTAGGGACGTCTGAAATCCGTCCCTTGAGGGGGGGGTTCTGTCACAATTCACATGTTAGGTCACGTTTGTAGTTTTGTCTGTGTTGGTGTTTTTCTTGTCTTTGGGTTTCCTGTCTTATTGTGTTAAGTGTTCACCCCCATTTCCTGCCTGTCTGCTTTCTGTCTGTTTCCCTCCCTGATTACCCGATTGTGTTCACCTGTTGTCCTTGTGTTTCTCCTCCCCTGCCCGGCTGTTTCTCGTTGTCATGATTACCCCTTCTTGTATTTAGTCTCTGTCTGTGTTCAGTGTTGGGTCATTGTTTGTTGGTGACGTAGTTCACCGGAGAGTGTTCTGTTCGGTATTTATCGTTTATCCTTGAAATAAACGGTTTCTCAAAGGTTATCTGCATTTGGGTCCTGCTTCCTTCACTCATCCGTGACACAAAGAGACATTCAGTCACATTATAACCCTTACAACCAGGAAGTAAGCACTTCAACCTGTTGCCAAATGAAAGATCAAGGTTTACCAACGTATGTAGGGTTCATCCTCTGGGGAGCATGAATGTCTGTAAAACGTTGATAATTCTTTCCATAGATATTGAGGTATTTCCTTAGGATTAGTGAAAACATTGACCTCTAGGTGTTGCTAAATGTTAGGCTTCAACCTCTGGGGAGCATGAATCTCTATCCAAAATCTCTTCATAATGCATGGAATATTTGTCAAGATATTTAATGCTCAACTCAACATAGGAGACGGCTTCTCTGATGTTGAATTTTAGGAATGTTTTTATTCCAAACCTTCCCCATAGTTCCCTCCCAATTCTATAACACACACAGTATGTAGCCGACATTATAAACAGCAACAATCTCCAGTGTCAGAAGGGAGGAAGCGGTGAAGATGGGAAACAGATGTCGCTTGAGAGAGAGATCTTTTTTGCTGAGGTGGTTGACAACGGCACTGTAGTTGGCTCAAACCATATAGACGTTCAACGTTTTTATTAAAAGGAATACAACATTCATTTTTCTTCAATGAAAAAGCTAGTAATATTTATTAGTTTCAATTGATGAGGTCATAAGTGCAGCTATCTCTCTTATTGGGGCTTCAAAGCTACTCACAAAACCCACAGTGGAATATGTAGACACATGGCTATTGCTTTTGATAATTTCCTTGATTTGAGCACGAGTGATTGACACCCTGGAGGAGTAATCTTTAGCAGATGTTCTATACTGTGCCTTGTCCAATATGTTTTATTTGGGGCTTTGGCAGAGCTAAAATAGAACATCTATTGCTAATAGTGCCAAAAGTGGGAATTTGAAGTTGTCAGGTTTTTTAAGAAGTACTTCTCTTTGATCAGACACCAATTATTTTTTCACTCTGGGACGTGAAGTCATTTCTTACAGCGTTTAATTCAATTTCTAGCAAAGTGAAAGGCTTGGAGCCACAGAGGCGTACTGAACATAATTAAACCTTTATATTGTAATGACGTAATTACATCTGTTGAAGTGCAAAAAGCACCTGATTTATGTGAGATTAATGTGAAATCACACTTTGGTCCACTTAGGATTTGACCTAAATCCTTTGGATGTAAACAAGTGTTATCATAAGGAACATGACAGGCACTATTTTATCTGTTTAATGAGCGACAGCTGACGATGCAATACGCTAACCTACTATCAACATTGTGCCAGCGTTGTAATTTTCAGGGTGAATGGTGCACACAGAAAAAAGACATTTACCCAAAAATCTGACAATGGATACGTTCTTTTCTGGCTTCAGAAGAGAGCATTATTGGATTGTGAACTCTGGAACAGCTCATCACAAAGATTATTGACCAATCTGCTGTTTTAAAGGTGAAAAATGTGTGTTGTAACTCAATGGCATCAGCATGCTTCGATTGTTAACTGTGTTTCAAAGACTCAGCCATAAAATAACATAATTTGAATGCATATACAACATTAATATTGTTGTTCCTATTCAATGAACCAACAGAAGGCACTTTCGTCAGGAAACTAATCATTTATAAAATATTATTACATTACATTTAATCGCTTTTATCCAAAGCGACTTACAATAAGTGCGTTCGACTCACAAGACACAACTTTGAAGAAAACAGAATCATAAAGTACATCAGGTTTCATACAGCCAAGCATTTCAAGTGCTACTCTAGTCCTTTCTTAGTATATAAGGGCTTTGTAGTAATTCTATCGCTCGAAGTGGAGTCGAAAGAGATGAGTTTTCAGTCTGCGCCGGAAGGTGTGCAAGCTTTCTGCTGTCCTGATGTCAATGGGAGCTCATTCCACCATCTTGGAGCCAGGATAGCAAACCCACGTGTTATCCCATTAATGTCCTCTTAAAGGTACAGTGCATACGTTAGAGAGCAGATATGTGTGCTGTACACAACAAATAGATATTTTAGACATAGTGTCTGAACCGTGGAATAACTACCATCCATCATCATATGCCATTGGGCCACTTTCCCCCATAGGTGTACATATTGTAGGGAAAAAGTTATAATTAAGTTGCCCCATTTTATATCATTAGGACCCAACAGTTGTAAAATACACTCAGAGCCAAACACAGGGTTATTGTCCTTCTTCTGTTCATGTGAATGATCAGCGTCCAAGTGGCTTGGAAGCAACTTTAAAGGCCCCCATGGATGCGGAAAATAGTCAGAGTACACTCGGAAGTCAAACTTTTTTGGTTTCATGCGCCACTGAGAAGCTCTCATTGGAATGAACAGGGCCTCAAACACTGTTTCCAGTTCTCTTTGTACATCCATGCTGTGCTGTTGCAGAATACATATTTTATTCAAACTTGACTTGGATGAGTCTTACATTTTGTTGAAGGCCTTGTTTTCAACGAAGAACTTTTTTTCATGTAAGAATGACCTTGATCTGTTGTGGGGGGTTCACGTCTAAAAATGAACCAACCTGTGAAGCCAGATGCTGAGGGTTTTGACGCTGCCCAGGCAGGTTTCCTGATGCGAGGGGATGTGATCCCCTTGAGCATAACCACAGTATGTCTGCTTCCTGTTTTAGACCTCATAGAGCAGCATCTGTTCATGTTTAAGGTCAACACTTCAACACTTTTAGGACTTATTTAGTGCTATTAGCCACATCGGACTGTTGGCTATACCGTAAAGACTCACTACCTGTATCAAAAATGTAGTTCCATAAGTCATAGAAGTGAGCAGAAACGTGTCAATTGACTTCACAAATGGAGATCTTGCTGTCTTCTAAGGTCTGACACAGTACATACCAGACTTGCATTGTTTGTAAGAGCTACTACAATTGTCTTTCCTTCTGTCGTGGCACAAAGCTCAAGTTGCTAAAGCAAACAATGGTTTGGCTTTTCAATCCTGATTCTGGACAAACACTGATGCAAACTGCTTTTTGTGGTTGTGCGCGGGAATGTCTTTGACTTGTATTCCGTTGCAGTGCGGGTCAGGTTCACAATGACTGAAAGCACCTGAGAGAACGCAGATCGGTTCTGATCGTGGCCCAAAAATGTCTCTTTAAGTTATTCTGACCTGACACGTTACACTGCAGGAAAAGAGCCCGGGAGATGGGTTCCAAATGTCCTCTGACCTTGACTGTGTCAGTGCTGATTCATTCTGTCATGACCTAAATCTCCAAAGGACAATGCTGCTGTCCTTCTCAGACGCCACCTGTCCCGTGTCCTTGATGACTTTGTGGCTGAAACCACCACTTGGAAAGTAGATGAAGGCCGTGGTGCTTACAGTATTTTGTAACATGAAAAGCTGTATTAAGACATGTATTTCCAACATGCACATTTAGGTTGAAAAACAAGCCACATTCTTCATGAGCTGAACAGTATTCACCGGAAACCCTTTGTAGGGTTTATAGGCTTAATCAAAGTAGATTAGCTGCTGTAACTTCACCAAGACTTGTACATCCAGGTCAACACCAAGCCACCTCCCCTGAGCAGTGTGCATTGTGAAAAGAGATTGGACAGAGCACAGACAGCTTAATTAGCCCCTACAGATAGCGGGGCAGGGACTTTCCTCTCAGCATCAGAAGGGAAATGAGGAGTCAGAGAATCAGATGGAGGAGATTAGCGGTCCAGAAGCCAGTGCGGCCGGGGGAAAATGTGCCTCTGATGATAATGAGTCTAACAGGGCATCCACTACTCCCTCACCGCCACTCTGGTTCCTCGTGATGTTGCAGCAAAGGTATTGACCAAGGAGGGTTTTAACCAAAACTATATCCTACAGGAGTCACGTCGTCGCTGCAGCGGCATGTATTTCCATCACAGAGGTACATTACGAACAGTAGACCTCAAAGCGGTCTTGTGCATCACACAGACTCAGAGTCCTTCCAGGCGTTGTTTACACATTCGAGAGTCTCCTATCTGATGGAGGAGAGTGAAAGGGGGAAAAGGAACAATACAGAGTGGAGCTTATCAGCAGAAAGCCTATGATTGTGACAGAGCTGGTTCTATCCCATCCTGGAAAGCTCTCAAAATAAACAGCTTCTGACCTAAAAGCATTCCCCCTGCCATCGCAGACATCACATGGCACAACCCAACAGAAGTCCACAAACCACTAAATTACATACATAATATTCCCTGTGCTGGACTGTTGAATGTGTTGCAAGTGAAAAATCAGCGAAATGTTGAAAGCCTTAGACAAGCAGGCACCAAATAATTGAACGTCACGACGCAATTAAACATCTGAAAAGTCATGTCAGTGTAGGTTAGCAGTTGCTTTGAACGTAAAAAAGAACATCTGGATCAACCGCTTTTTCTTGTTAACATGAGTTCTCCGCGCAGGTTTTTATGTTGTTATTTACAAGTCTGTGTCAAAGTAAAAACAAGTATTGCACAAGCCAGCAGGAGAGTGCAAACCCCATAATTGCCAAACCACTGGAAGAGGAAATGTAATCATATACAAAACACAAATTATGGCCCAATAAAGATTAGGTAACAGCATGAAGAAATTAAAGCGCTGTGAAAACGGAAGGATTAGCGCAATTACACTCATTACACAACATCCATCGCTCTGGTCTGAGTCTGGGCTGAAACACATTGAGAACAGGAAGGCGGAATCCATAAAAGTGGAGGAGGGAAAAGGATTGAAAGGAATGCTGGAATCTCTTAATGCACACATCCAGGTTGGAGGCAGAAAATAGAAACATGTCTGAACAGCAGTTGGAGGAATCTGGAGTAAAGACTGAAGAGCTCTGTGGCTGCAGGGCTGCTGTAAAAACGATAAGTGACAGCGCCGCACACAATGGAGGAACGATAATGTTTTTTAACATTCGCTCCATGAGTCAAATTGGAGTCAACACACGTGCTATTAATCTTATCTGGGCTAGGTTATTAGACGAGCAACCTCTTCAGTTCAGGGTGTAAAAGCGTTCCAGGAAGCGAGCCAGCCCTTGTGTTGTTCCTTCAAATTAAAACGAACACTACTGTCTATTTACTTTTGCAATTCTGAATGTTAATTGTAAGACCGGCTACGGTGTGAGTCAAAGCTTTCGAAACACCTCGCGGTTTATCCAAAACGATGCAAAACCAAAACATGGAATCGTTCTATATTGGGGCGGATGCGGATGATGCTAATGGAGATGGCGTTGATGACAATTACGGTGACGACGGTAATCAAAGAGGAGGCAGAGGTGGCGATGAAGGCATCGTTGGCGATTACAAGATTGGGATAATGACGACGATAATGAGGATAACAATTATTACGACAATTAACTGGAAAGGGGGAAGAGACAGGCACAAGGATCAATGTTCCACACGACCTCGTCTTGTCAACGCCTCATTAGGGAATATTCAGGCTGCACTCACTTGTGTCAGGGCAATTATTTTGGACAGGAAGATGCTGCTAAATAAAAGCTAGGGTGACAGAACAAGAGTGGATCATGAAGTCAGCTCACAATGTGTTTGATTTCCTATCCAAGCACCATCGCTATGGCAGGGTTTTTAAGTCAAAGTGCCAAAACAAGAGAACTGGCTTCAACAACTTCATTTGAAATGTGTGATGATGAATGTGGATATCTTGCTGCTGAATAAACTCCTCAAACTAAATATCCATTACTTCTCTTTCTGGCCTCTCCGGTGAGATGACACACCGGTCAAATCCAAAGTTTTTAATGGATAAGTTAAAGTGAGACAGCAATGAACACAGAGGAAGAGTCCTTCCTGAATCGCTGGAACAGGAGGACGCTGTCGGTGGATTTTATGTTTGACCCTCTCACGGGCTGAGGCATTTAAGCTCACGCACATCCTTCAGAAGTTCAAGGGGAGAAAAAGTGAAAGGAAATCTGAACACATGACCCTCTTAAAAGATACGCCTCAACTGGCCTTTTGTGTTGGCTTCGCTTGACAGACACCAGGTGCAGAAAGAAAATGTCTGTTCTGGGATTGGGGGGGGGGGGGGGGGGGGGGCGACCATTGGATTGTTAAGTCTCACGAATAGGTTTGATATTAAAGGTATTACATTCGCGACAATTGAGACACAATATTTTTTATAAAAACAAACATTTTACAACGATATTTGTTAAATGTTCTTCAATGCAAACTAGTTGCTTATTATGCAGTGATTGCACGCTTACATAATAAGTGTTCTCCAGCACAATATGTTTGTTAACAAGGTTTTCCAGCTGACACGTTTAGGGCTTGATGCTGTAGCACGGGCAATTGGGACTCTCTAACTATTTCTGTGAACTCCTACGTTACGTCATTCAATCAAATCTCCAGGTGACATCAGGAGTGCACATGTTAGTGTTTCAAAGCCTGGTCATAACAAAACAAATTAATCACAAGAGACAGCGTACAATAGTCTCCATCTTTAATGTCGATGAGCTGTTGCTACTACACCTATATTACCAAGGCCGGATTAACCATATGGGCAACCTGGGCAAGTGCCCAGGGGCCCTTGAGCAAAGAGGGCCCTCAGTGACAAGATTTAAAAAAAAAAAAAAAAAGTATATATTTTTTTATTATTATTTTTTTTTTTCCGGGCTCAACCTCACTCATCATAGATTGTTTTAAATGACACTCACTCTTCGCTATAAATAACACAGCTTTTCTATAGGGTCAAATTAATATATTTTCTAAACCGTCTCTGTACTGTAGGTCTCACTATGTATGCGCTCAACTTTATTACTACGCGGCGGCGGTGTATAGCCGACTCACAGCCCCACCCTCACTCATGTCACATTTTGTCACGTGAGCAGAAATCATGGATGGTGCCGGTAGCCAAACGCCCAGCGGGGCTGCGAAAAGAAAGAAAAAGAAGAGAGAGTGGCGGCTGCATTAAAACATTTGCCAACAATAAATTGCTTTTTCAAAAAAGCAAAAAGTGACGAAATAGTCCAGCAACAACCACAAGGAACAGTGGCGGCGGTCATGGAGGATGTTGTTGAGCTAGCGAGCAATGTTAGCCTTGAACCTAGCATGCTAACGCAGCAGCGGGTAGAAGAGGAAGATAAAGATGAAGACGAGCCTGACGAGGACGTCACAGAGCAGGGTGAAGGTTCGAGTTCATCGGAAGTTCCCTGTGTCTCTCAGGACCCTGCTTTTGACAAATAGGTGTGCGATTTGACATGCCAGATTGACTGAAAATTCTAAATATTGGTCATGTTGGTAGGATTGGGTAGGCGTGGTGTTACTTGTTGGTACGTGGGTTGGGGGGGGGCCCATGAGCGCTCAGTGCCCAGGGGCCCCTGGAGGTACTAATCCGGCCTTGTATATTACACTGTTATTACACCAGTGGTCCCGTTAACCGAATATGATCCATTTTCCATTTTGACAGATTAGAACAAACCCAGAACAGCGCCAAAGTTTCCCCGCAGCGAGGCTCCGGGGTTATGCATGCCCTCCGAAAAGGAAATGATATAGTTTCCAAACCTAACTTTGCCGAACACATCTTTGAAATGTCTGTGAGTTTTTGCTTTACCCTGTGCGCGCTCCCACGAGGTGCAGTGGGCATAACACGGCGCTAACAGTTCACGAGCGTGCGCCCCACCCCCTCCCTCCCTCCGTTGACAGTTCACAAGCCCCCCCGTCAGAGTTGTACAGACCGACGGGTGGATATTGACGGAAATGTTACAATCCAGTCCGTCAACATGAGCGAAACAGTCTAGCGCAGCCTCTGTATTACACCCACATCACACCACTATTACACCTGACAGCCATGTTATACCCATGTTGCACTGCTATTAGACCGATTCCACTCTGAGGGGTACCGTGTGCCACGCAACCTTCACAAACAACTACAACAAGAACACACTGGGTAACTCTCTAAAATATACACTTGAAAATAAATGCAATAAGCCCAAAGCTTAATGTTTACAAACTCATGTCCAAAAACTGTTGGAAATCACCAACAAAAGCTGCATTTTCATTATAAGTTATAATTCATTGTTAAAGGGAGACATTTTACTTTTCAAGGATTTTCACACACACACACACACACACACACACACACACACACACACACACACACACACACACACACACACACACACACACACACACACACACACACACACACACACACACACACACACACACACACACACACACACACACACACACACACACACACACACACACACACACACACACACACCACACACACACACACACACACACACACACACACACACACACACACACACACACACACACACACACACACACACACACACACACACACACACACACACCATGTATACATCACTTCAGGGGACATTACATTGACTTACATGCATTTCCTAGAGACTTATCCTAACCTGAACCATAACCAACACATGCCTAACCCTAACCACGTCTTCACCCTAAAATTAATGATCCCCTCATGGGGACCTCCAATTTGTCCCCATAAGGGAGGCGAGTCCCCACACGTGACTATGTAAATAGATGTAGGTCCCCACAAGTATAGTAATGCTAGTCCACACACACACACACACACACACACACACACACACACACACACACACACACACACACACACACACACACACACACACACACACACACACACACACACACACACACACACACACACACACACACACACACACACACACACACACACACACACACACACACACACACACACACACACACACACACACACACACACACTCCAAAGCCAAAAGAAAGACAGGCTCTAATAGGAGATAATGGATTCCGGGTCAACACCTGGTAATCCTTACATTAGTGAAAGGGAGGGCCTTGACATTTCCCAGAGCGTTCCACACAACATGCCTTTAATAAGAAGGTCAACTTAATTTCAAATAGGGGGCAGGCTTCAACATAGAAAGCACACAAACAGAACATGTGAAGCCTTTAGATTTGAAATTGAAAAACGAAACACTCCATGTTTTATCGAAAGCTGTATCGAAGGAATAAATCAGGTTGCGTGCTTTCGTGTCGGCTGATGGAAACGTTGAATAGATCTTTTAATCACTGGGTTGGCGATTTGAAATTCAGATAATCTTGCTTTGGCGATGCTCGTCAAAAGTTCTGCCTCGGCTGCATTTATAGGTTGGTTTTGGTTTTGGTGCATGCACGTGTATAACCTCAGTCATTAAAGGAAATAGCATATGAACTCGATGGTTCATATTATTCCTCTATTTTTAGACGTGTGGAGGATATGGTTGAGTTGACTCGAAATAACTTCCCCTTCAGGAAAGGTCTGTTCTATGTCGAGAAACAGCAACTTTGATTCCTTTGTAGGCAACATGAACATCCCGGTGTAAGTCAGATGCCAAATTAGAGCAAAGAAGCTTCACAGCACAGAGAGCTAGTCATCTCAGCCAGTGGTGTTATTTTCAGTCCTCGCCCCATTCTGATTGGTCGTGATACGGGCAGCCGAGAGTGAGAGGCCAGAGATGATAGAGGACTCTGTGTTCATCTCGCTGTGAGTCTGGCAACACAATAACGCCCCCTGCTGTCTGACCGATCACACCCCCTACTGCCCACACACACACCCACACCCACACACACACACACACACACACACACACACACACACACACACACACACACACACACACACACACACACACACACACACACACACACACACACACACA